>NC_135822.1:55833696-55868696 GCF_964213995.1 Mustelus asterias
CTTGATTAGCTGTAAAGACTCGCATTCCAATCATTATTTTGTAAATTGAGTTTGTGTCTTTATATGCCCTGTTTGTGAACAGAATTCCCGCTCACCTGATGAAGGGGCAGCGCTCCGAAAGCTTGTGTGGCTTTTGCTACCAAATAAACCTGTTGGACTTTAACCTGATGTTTGTGAGACTTCTTACTCGGTATATATAACTCAGAGAGCGGGGGAGGGATATATATAGCCCCAGAGGGGGTGGATATAACACACAGACCCACCTCTGACAGGGAGAGAGACAGGGGGAGGGATATAACCCAGAGACCGGCCTCTGACTGAGAGAGGGGGATAGGGAGAGATTAGAGATTCACCTCTGACATTGAGAGGGACAGAGACAGGGGTATATAACCCAGGAAAAGGGAGGGAGATATAAAACCCAAAGAGACCCGCCTCTGACACAAAATCCAGAGAGAGGAGCAGCTATAACAACTCAGAGAGAGATTGATAACACACACTCCCGCCTCTTCACACACACACACACTCACACACACTCACTCACACACACTCACACACACACACTCACACTCACACACACACACACTCACACTCACACTCACACACACACACTCACACACCCTGGAGAGAGGAACTGGCCGGTAAGTGAGAGAGACCCAGAGAGACCTGCCTTCACACTCAATACAGGAAGAAGTTTAACAACACCAGGTTAAAGTCCAACAGGTTTATTTGGTAGCAAAAGCCACATTCCTCTCTCTCTCTCACATTCCCCTTCTCTCTCACATTCCCTCTCTCACATTCCCCCACTCTCTCTCTCACATTCCCTCTCTCTCATTCCTCCTCTCTCTCTCGTTCCCTCTCTCTCTCTCACATTCCCTCTCTCTCATTCCTCCTCTCTCTCTCGTTCCCTCTCTCTCTCTCACATTCCCCCACCTCTCTCTCTCACATTCCCTCTCTCTCTCTCACATTCCCCTTCTCTCTCACATTCCCTCTCTCTCATTCCTCCTCTCTCTCTCTCACATTCCCTCTCTCTCATTCCTCCTCTCTCTCTCGTTCCCTCTCTCTCTCTCACATTCCCCCACCTCTCTCTCTCACATTCCCTCTCTCTCATTCCTCCTCTCTCTCCCTTTCCCTCTCTCACATTCCCCCACCTCTCTCTCTCACATTCCCTCTCTCTCATTCCTCCTCTCTCTCTCGTTCCCTCTCTCTCTCTCACATTCCCTCTCTCTCATTCCTCCTCTCTCTCTCGTTCCCTCTCTCTCTCTCACATTCCCCCACCTCTCTCTCTCACATTCCCTCTCTCTCTCTCACATTCCCCTTCTCTCTCACATTCCCTCTCTCTCATTCCTCCTCTCTCTCTCGTTCCCTCTCTCTCTCTCACATTCCCCCACCTCTCTCTCTCACATTCCCTCTCTCTCATTCCTCTCTCTCCCTTTCCCTCTCTCACATTCCCCCCCCTCTCTCACATTCTCTCTCTCTCTCATTCCCTCTCTCTCATTCCCTCTTTCTCTCTCTCATTCCCTCTCTCTCTCTCACATTCCCTCTCTCTCTCATTCCCTCTCTTTCTCTCGCTCTCTCATATTCCCTCTGTCTCTCCCCCTCTCTCTCTCACATTCTCTCTCTCTCTCATTCCCTCTCTGCAGGTTTTCTCTGTGTGTGTGTATTATTTAAATCTCTGTGTATTGAGTGTGAAGATGTGGAGATGCCGGCGTTGGACTGGATTTTGTGTCAGAGGCAGGTCTCTTTGGGTTTTATATCTCCCTCCCTTTTTCTGGGTTATATATACCCCTGTCTCTGTCCCTCTCAATGTCAGAGGTGAATCTCTAATGTGAGAGGGAATGTGAGGCTTTTGCTACCAAATAAACCTGTTGGACTTTAACCTGGTGTTGTTAAACTTCTTCCTGTGTTTACCCCAGTCCAACGCCGGCATCTCCACATCTTCACACTCAATACACAGAGATTTAAATAATACACACACACAGAGAAAACCTGCAGAGAAGGAATGAGAGAGAGAGAGAATGTGAGAGAGAGAGGGGGAGAGACAGAGGGAATATGAGAGAGAGAGAAAGAGAGGGAATGGGAGAGAGGGAGGGAATGTGAGAGAGAGAGAGAGAGAAAGAGGGAATGAGAGAGAGGGGGGGGGAATGAGAGAGCGAGAGAAAGAGAGGGAATGAGAGAGAGAGGGAATGTGAGAGAGAGAGAGGGAATGAGAGAGAGAAAGAGGGAATGAGAGAGAGGGAATGAGAGAGAGAGAGAATGTGAGAGAGAGGGGGGGAATGTGAGAGAGGGAATGTGAGAGAGAAGGAGAATGTGAGAGAGAGAGAGGGAATGTGAGAGAGAGAGAGGGAACGAGAGAGAGAGGAGGAATGAGAGAGAGGGAATGTGAGAGAGAGAGGTGGGGGAATGTGAGAGAGGGAATGTGAGAGAGAAGGGGAATGTGAGAGAGAGAGGGAATGTGAGAGAGGGAACGAGAGAGAGAGGAGGAATGAGAGAGAGGGAATGTGAGAGAGAGAGAGAGGGGGAATGAGAGAGAGGGGGAATGAGAGAGAGAGGGGGAATGTGAGAGAGAGAGGGAATGTGAGAGAGAGAGAGGGAATGTGAGAGAGAGAGAGGGAATGTGAGAGAGAGGGGGGGAATGAGAGAAAGAGAGAGAGGGAACGAGAGAAAGAGAGGGAATGGGAGAGAGAGGGAATGAGAGAGAGAGGGGGAATGAGAGAGAGAGAGAGGGAACGAGAGAGGGAATGTGAGAGAGAGAGGAGGAATGAGAGAGAGAGAATGAGAGAGAGAGGGAATGTGAGAGAGAGGGAATGTGAGAGAGAGGGGGAATGAGAGAGAGGGAATGTGAGAGAGAGAGGGGGAATGAGAGAGAATGAGAGAGATAGGGAATGTGAGAGAGCAGGGGAATGAGAGAGGGAATGAGAGAGAAGGAATGTGAGAGAGAGAGGGGAATGAGAGAGAGCGAGGGAATGTGAGAGAGAGAGGGAATGTGAGAGAGAGAGGAGGAATGAGAGAGAGAGAGGGAACGAGAGAGAGAGAGGAGGAATGAGAGAGAGAGAGGGAATGTGAGAGAGAGAGAGGGAATGAGAGAGAGAGAGAGAGGGAATGTGAGAGAGAGAGAGGGAATGAGAGAGAGGGAATGTGAGAGAGCGAGGGAATGAGAGAAAGAGAGAGAGGGGAATGAGAGAGAGAGAGGGAATGTGTGAGAGAGAGTGGGGGAATAAGAGAGAGAGAGAGAGAGGGGGGAATGAGAGAGAGAGAGGGGGAATGAGCGAAAGAGAGAGAGGGAGAGAGAGAGATAATGAGAGAGAGAGAGGGAATGAGAGAGAGAGAAGGAATGAGAGAGAGAGAGGGGGAATGAGAGAGAGAGGTTTAAATCAGAGAGAGAGGGAATGAGAGAGAGAGAATGAGAGAGGGAGGGGAAACGAGAGAGAGGGAGGGGAAACGAGAGAGAGAGAGGGAATGAGAGAGAGGTTTAAATCACAGAGAGCAAATGAGAGAGGGAGGGAATGAGAGAGAGATGTTTAAATCACAGAGAGAGAGAGTGGTAATGGTAGGGCATTGGGGAGAGTTACAGAACAAAGTGATCTAGGGGTACAGGTTCATAGCTCCTTGAAAGTGGAGTCACAGGTGGACAGAGTGGTGAAGAAGGCATTCAGCATGCTTGGTTTCATTGGTCAGAACATTGAATACAGGAGTTGGGACGTCTTGTTGAAGTTGTACAAGACATTGGTAAGGCCACACTTGGAATACTGTGTACAGTTCTGATTACCCTATTATAGAAAGGATATTAATAAACTAGAAAGAGTGCAGAAAAGATTTACTAGGATGCTACCGGGACTCGATGGATTGAGTTATAAGGAGAGGCTGGATAGACTGGGACTTTTTTCTCTGGAGCGTAGGAGGCTGAGGGGTGATCTTATAGAGGTCTATAAAATAATGAGGGGCATAGATCAGCTAGATAGTCAATATCTTTTCCCAAAGGTAGGGGAGTCTAAAACTAGAGGGCATAGGTTTAAGGTGAGAGGGGAGAGATCCAAAAGTGTCCAGAGGGGCAATTTTTTCACACAGAGGGTGGTGAGTGTCTGGAACAAGCTGCCAGAGGTAGTAGTAGAGGCGGGTACAATTTTGTCCTTTAGAAAACATTTAGACAGTTACGCGGGTACGATGGGTACAGAGGGATATGGGAAATATGCGGGCAATTGGGATTAGCTTAGGGGTTTAAAGAAAAGTGCAGCATGGACAAGTTGGCCAAAGGGCCTGTTTCCATGCTGTAAACCTCTATGACTCTATGAGAGAGAGAGGGAATGAGAGAGAGGGAATGAGAGAGGGAGGTTTAAATAACATACACACACACAGACAGAAAACCTGGAGAGAGGGGATGAGAGAGAGAGGCTTAAATCACACAGAGGGGGAATGAGAGAGAGTGGTTTAAATCACACAGAGAGGGGGAATGAGAGAGAGTGGTTTAAATCACAGAGAGAGAATGAGAGAGAGAGGGAATGAGAGAGTTTAAATCACAGAGAGAGGGAATGAGAGAGGTTTAAATAACATACACACACACACACAGAAAATCTGGAGAGAGGGAATGAGGGAGAGAGAGGGAATGAGAGAGAGAGGGAATGAGAGAGAGAGAGGGAGGGAATGAGAGAGAGAGGGGGAATGAGCAAGAGAGGTTTAAATCACAGAGAGAGAGAGGGAATGAGAGAGGTTTAAATCAGAGGAAATGAGACAGCGAGAGAGAGAGCGAATGAGAGAGAAAGGTTTAATTCACAGAGAGAGAGAGAATGAGAGAGAGAGAGGGAATGAGAGAGAGAGAGGAAATGAGCGAGAGAGAGGTTTAAATCACAGAGAGAGAGAGAGGGAATGAGAGAGAGCGAGGTATTGTTTCTTACGCGCCACGCAGACAAAGCATACCGTTCATAGAGAAGGAAAAGAGAGAATGCAGAATGTAGTGTTACAGTCATAGCCAGGGTGAAGAGAAAGATCAACTCAATATAAGGTAGGTCCATTCAAAAGTCTGACAGCAGCAGGGAAGAAGCTGTTCTTGAGTCGGTTGGTACGTGACCTCAGACTTTTGTATCTTTTTCCCGATGGAAGAAGGTGGAAGAGAGAATGTCCGGGGAGCGTGGGGATCATTGATTATGCTGGCTGCTTTTCCGAGGCATCGGGAAGTGTAGATGGAGTCAGTGGATGGGAGGCTGGTTTGAGTGATGGACTGGACTACATTCACAACCCTTTGTAGTTTCTTGACACAAGGACAGCTTCTTCCCTGCTGCCATCAGACCTTTGAATGGACCTACCTCGCATTAAGTTGATATTTCTCTACACCCGAGCTATGACTGTAACACTACATTTTGCACCCTCTCCTTTCCTTCTCTATGAATGGTATGCTTTGTCTGTATAGAGCGCAAGAAATAATACTTTTCACTGTACACTAATACATGTGACAATAATAAATCCAATCAAACGTACGCCAGAATTTTACCGCCCTGCCCGCCACGGGAATCGGAGTGGGCGAGGGGCGGACAGTGGGAAGGTCCGTTGACCTCGGGTGGGATTTTACAGTTTACGGCCTCCCTCATCCTGAAAGTCCAGCCACCTAGTCTCACCAATGTCCTGCATAACTGAAGCATAACCTCCCTACTCTTGTATTCAATTCCCCTCGCGATAAACAATGATATTCTATTAGCTTTTCTAATGAGTTGCTGCACCTATTTTGGGCGGAGCAGGAGCCAGACTAAGCTGTGATACAACCGGAAAGAATGCTTTCTGAAAGTTGGTGAGAGTCATTGTGGACATACCAAATTTCCTGAGTCTTCTGAGAAAAAGTAGAGGCGTTGGTGGGCTTTCTTAACTATAGTGTCGGCTTGGGGGGACCGGGACAGGTGATCTGAACACCTAGAAACTTGAAGCTCTAGATCATTTAGGAGAGTAAGAGGCGATCTGATTGAAACCTTTGAGATCCTGAGGGCTACTGACAGAGGGGATGTGGAGAGGATGTTTCCTCCTGTAGGAGATTCTAGAACTAGGGGGGGGTCACTGTTTAAATATAAAAGGCTGCTTACTTTAACCTGGTGTTGTGAGACTTCTTACTGTGCTTACTTAAGACAGAGATAAGGAGAAAATCTATCTCTCAGACTTTGGAACTCTCTTCCTCTTGGTGGGGGGGGGGGGGGGGGGGGAGGGGGTTGAGGCAGAGAGGCCTTTATCTCCAAGGCAGAGCTAGATAGATTCTTGATTGACAAGGGGGGGGGTGAAAGGTTACTGGGGGTAGGTGGGGTTGAGGTTAAAATCCCCCTTATTGAATGGCGGAGCAGGATGAGGGGCCATAGTGGCCGATTCCAGTCCCTTACGGTCCTCCTCCCCAAACGAAATGGAACAAATTGAGATGGTCGGGGTACGGTTGACCGAGGTCGCCGATCCAGTTTGACAGCTGGCAGTCAGCGTATTAAAGTTGAACGTTGGAGCCTCCTCTATCTTATCTCGGAGCTGGAATGTGAAGCCTTCTGCCTTTCCAAATCACGTCGGAATGCGAAAGATGTGACATTTTTGTAACATCTGAGGTAACTGCTGACGTAAACCCCAAAATATTCCCTGCTATTAAAATGGCGGTATTCCCTGACTCTTGTTTTAACCCCGCCACTTAAACCTCCTTCAGTACAGGGTTAAGACTGGAGCGTGGGAGCATTCAACAACTGGACTTTCCGGATGACGGGAACGGCCTTTGATCTCTGTTGATTAATCTGACGCAGAGCTCAAAGCGAGCCTTGTCCAACTCTTTGTCCCTGTTTCCCTCCCACCCAGATCTTGCCTTTAGGCTGGGAGAATGCCATTGTGACAGCTTTCCCTGCGGAGCGCCAGATTCCACTGAAATCCCAGCACAGAGGAGCAGTGGACGGGAAGTAATTGCTCTCAAAAGCCACAGCGATGTTTTTCTTGTGTGTTTGGTTTAGATTCACATTGGCATCGCAGGTCGCTGACTGACGCCTGAGGGCTATAACTGTCCAGACACACTGGGGTCGATGGAGAAAATCCTACACTACACAACTGTTCATGCTGGCAGATATCTCGCCATAGAATTCCTACTGTGCAGAAAGAGGCCATTCAGCCCATCGAATCTGCACCGACTCTCCAAAAGAACATCCCACCCAGGCTCTCCCCTCTGCCCTATACCCGTTAACCCGTGCATTTACCATGCCTAATCCACTTAAACTACACATCTTTACACATTAAGGGGCAGTTTAGCATAGCCAATCCACCTAACCTGCACACCTTTGGACACTAAGGGGCAATTTAGCATGGCCAATCCCCCTAACCCGCACATCTTTGGACACTAAGGGGCAATTTAGCATGGCCAACCCACCTAACCTGCACATCTTTGGACACAGGGGCAATTTAGCATGGCCAATCCCTCTAATATACACAACCTTAACCATGCTAAATTGCCCCTTAGTGTCCCAGGATGTGTAAGGTAGGTGGATTGACCATGCTAAATTGCCCCTTAGTGCCCCAAGATATGCAGGTTAGGTGGATTGGCCATGCTAAATTGCCCCTTAGCGTCCAAAGATATGCAGGTGAGGTGGATTGGCCATGCTAAATTGCCCCTTAGTGTCCAAAGATGTGCAGGTTAGGGGGATTGGCCATGCTAAATTGCCCCTTAGTGTCCAAAGATGTGCAGGTTAGATGGATTGGCCATGCTAAATTGCCCCTTAGTGTCCAAAGATGTGTGGGTTAGGTGGATTGGCCATGCTAAATTGCCCCTTAATGTCCCAAGATGTGCAGGTTAAGTGGATTGGCCGTGCTATATTGCCCCTTAGTGTCCAAAGATGTGCAGGTTAGGGGGATTGACCATGCTAAATTGCCCCTTAGTGTCCAAAGATAGAAATCATAGAAACCCGACAGCACAGAAAGAGGCCATTCGGCCCATCGAGTCTGCACTGACCACAATCCCACCCAGGCCCTACCCCCATACCCCTACATATTAACCCGCTAATCCCTCTAACCTACGCATCTCAGTACACGAAGGGGCAATTTTTTAGCATGGCCAATCAACCTAACCCGCACATCTTTGGACTGTGGGAGGAAACCGGAGCACCTGGAGGAAACCCACACAGACACGAGGAGAATGTGCAAACTCCGCACAGGCAGTGACCCCAAGCAGGGAATCGAATCCAGGTCCCTGGAGCTGTGAAGCAGCAGTGCTAACCACTGTGCCACTGTGCCGCCCACTGTGCTACCGTGCCGATGTATAGGTTAGGAGGATTGGCCATGCTAAATTGCCCCTTAGTGTCCCAAAGATGCACAGGTTAGGTGGACTGACACAATAAGGGAAAACCTTCTCTCCCATCTCTCTCTCTCTGATGGGGACTGAGTGCAGTCAGAGTTTTAACAACACCAGGTTAAAGTCCAACAGATTTATTTGGTAGCAAATGCCATTAGCTTTCGGAGCGCTGCTCCTTCGTCAGATGGAGTGGAAATGGGACTGAGTAAGGCAGGGGCACAGGCACTGTTCTCGAACCTCTCGGACAGCAGTTCAAATGCAACCAGAGAGTGGAGCGAATGGTTTGCTCCCTCCTGGAGCAGTTTGATTCCATCATTTTACACATGCTCAGTCCCGTCTGAACATGGGTGCATTGTGGGCAGGCACTGATAATAAACACTAATTGCAATGCGTCTGACTGTCAGACCCTGTGACCTTCCAGTCCAAGTGACATTTTAAACAGCTGGAAAAGCCCTTGTTGCTTTCTCTCAGAGTGTGGCTCTAATTCAGGGCTTCTGTCCATCTTTTTTATCCTTTTAATCCATGATTCTGGTGAGTTTTATTCACTTTCAGGAGGAGAATTCTGCAGGGTAAAAGGGAAAGCAATGACCTTCAAAACGCTCTGGGTTCCTGTCAGAGGAATAGGGCGAGACTGTGTTTAAAAATAGGCATTAACTCCACTGTTTGTGACTAGTCCCATCTACTGGCGACACTCTGTCACAGCAGGCCTTCTCCACAGAGAGCAGAATTCACTCATCCCCATGGTTAACCTCCTTCGATAACACCTTCCAAACCCGCGATCTCTACCGTGTAGTGTAACCGAGGGAGACAAGGGCAGCAGACACAGAGGGGAATGAGTCACCATCCTGATATAAACCCATTCCTTCATCGTGACTGGGTCAGCACCCTGGAACTGACTATCTTACAGCGGAGTGCCCTCACCACACAGGAACGACAGTGGCGCGGGAAGAATGCCCAGCGCTACCTTCGAAACGCTGATTCAGGAAGGGCAATGAATGCTGGACTTGCACACCCTGGGAATGGCTGCAAGACACATCGTTATTTATGCGTGACAGCGGGTTAAACTGCGGCACGGTGGCACTGCTGCCTCACAGTGCCAGGGAGCCGGGTTCGATTCCCGGCTGGGGTCACTGTCTGTGCGGAGTCTGCACGTTCTCCCCGTGTCTGCGTGGGTTTCCTCCGGGTGCTCCGGTTTAGAACATAGGAAAACTACAGCACAAACAGGCCCTTCGGCCCACAAGTTGTGCCGAACACCTCCCTACCTTCTAGACCTACCTATAACCCTCCATCCTATTAAGCTCCATGTACTCATCCAGGAGTCTCTTAAAAGACCCTATTGAGTTCGCCTCCACCACCACTGATGGCAGCCGATTCCACTCGCCCACCACCCTCTGTGTGAAAAACATCCCCCTAACATTTCCCCTGTACCTACCCCCCAGCACCTTAAACCTGTGTCCTCTCGTAGCAGACATTACCACCCTGGGAAAAAGCCTCTGAGAGTCCACCCAATCTATGCCTCCCACAGTCCAAAGATGTGCAGGTTAGGTGGATTGGCCATGATAAATTGTCCCTTAGTGTCCAAAGATGTGCAGGTTAGTTGGATTGGCCATGATAAATTGTCCATTAGTGTCCAAAGATGTGCAGGTTAGGTGGATTGGCCATGATAAATTGTCCCTTAGTGTTCAAAGATGTGCAGGTTAGTTGGATTGGCCATGATAAATTGTCCCTTAGTGTCCAAAGATGTGCAGGTTAGTTGGATTGGCCATGATAAATTGTCCCTTAGTGTCCAAAGATGAGCAGGTTAGTTGGATTGGCCATGCTAAATTGCCCCTTAGTGTCCAAAGATGTGTAGGTTAGGTGGATTGGCCATGCTAAATTGTCCCTTAGTGTCCAAAGATGTGCGGGTTAGGTGGATTGGCCGTGCTAAATTGCCCCTCAGGGTCCAAAGATGTGGGTTAGTTGGATTGGCCATGCTAAATTGCCCCTTAGTGTCCAAAGATGTGTAAGTTAGGGGGATTGGCCATGCCAAATTGCCCCTTAGTGTCCAAAGATGTGTAGGTTAGGTGGATTGGCCATGCTAAATTGCCCCTTAGTGTCCAAACATGTGCAGGTTAGGTGGATTGGCCATGCTAAATTGTCCCTTAGTGTCCAAAGATGTGCAGGTTAGGTGGATTGGCCATGCGAAATTGCCCTTAGTGTCCAAAGATGTGCGGGTTAGGTGGATTGGCCATGCTAAATTGCCCCTTAGTGTCCAAACATGTGCAGGTTAGGTGGATTGGCCATGCTAAATTGTCCCTTAGTGTCCAAAGATGTGTAGGTTAGGGGGATTGGCCATGCTAAATTGCCCCTTAGTGTCCAAAGATGTGTAGGTTAGGTGGATTGGCCATGCTAAATTGCCCTTAGTGTCCAAAGATGTGTAGGTTAGGTGGATTGGCCATGCTAAATTGCCCCTGAGTGTCCAAAGATGTGCAGGTTAGGTGGATTGGCCATGCTAAATTGCCCTTAGTGTCCAAAGATGTGTAGGTTAGGGGGATTGGCCAAGCTAAATCGCCCCTTAGTGTCAGGGGGATTAACGGTAAATATGTGAGGTTATGGGGATGGGGCCTGGGTGGGATTGTTGTCGGTGCAGACTCGATGGGCCGAATGGCCTCCTTCTGCACTTCAGGGATTCCATGAAACTACATGTGTTCATTGTGGTCGAGCTTCACGCTGATTCCTGCGCATGTGCACAAGGAAGCTGTTGGGAGAGAGTTTAGAAGCAGGAACTGTCTAACTTTTATCCCTTCTGCCTCTCCAGCTGAAGTTAAACTTGTGGCACCATGCTCCGATCTCGTCGCTGCCATGAGGATGGAAAATGTGGCCTCACCAGTCCCTTATGCGGTTGCGGCAAAACTCTTTAGTTTTATACTCCAGCTCCCCTCAAATAAAAGCCAGCATTCCATTTGCCTTCCCTTCCACCTTCTGCACTTGTATGCTGGCTTTCTGGGGTTCAAGAACGGCACGGGTGGCACAGTGGTTAGCACTGCTGCCTCACAGCACCAGGGATCCGGGTTCGATTCCGGCCTCGGGTCACTGTCTGTGTGGAGTTTGCACGTTCTCCCCGTGTCTGCGTGGGTTTCCCCCCACTGTCCAAAGATGTGTGGGTTAGGTTGATTGGCCATGCTAAATTGCCCCTTAGTGTCCCGGGACGCGTAGGTTAGAGGGATTAGTGGGTAAATATGTGGGGTGACGGGGATAGGGCCGAGGTAGGATTGTTGTTGGTGCAGGCTCGATGGGCTGAATGGCCTAGAGAGTTTCTATGATTCTATGACCTCAGTTACGAGGATAGATTGGAGAATCTGGGACTGTTATCCTTGGGGAAGAGAAGGTGGAGAGGAGATTTGATCGAGGTGTTCAACATCATGAGAGGGGCCTGGGACAGAGTGGTTAGGGAAGGATTGTTCCCACTGGCGTTAGCAGGGAAGCATTTAATTCTTCCTCTGTCTGTTGATGCATAAATTCATGCAACCCCAAAGCAGCCTGAGGAATCCTCGATGTATCGAGTCTGCAAGCGGCCAGGAGAGGGAGCTATTGGAGCAAGCAAAGTGACATTTGAATGTTGAGCCAATCGAGTCCATGTTGGTGTCGAGGTCTGTTGGGGTCTGCACGTCTACTGATTCCTGCCTCCGTGCCCCCATCCTGCCAGACAGCGGACTCACATCGGGACAATAGGCGATTGTTTCAGTTACAGAGGTTGGAGAGGTCGCCACTGTTCTCCTCAGCGGCACAGCGGGTTAGCACTGCTGCCTCAGCCCCAGGGACCCGGGTTCGATTCCCAGCTTGGGTCACTGTCCATGCGGCGTCTGATCGTTCTCCCC
Source organism: Mustelus asterias (assembly GCF_964213995.1). Classification (NCBI taxonomy): domain Eukaryota; kingdom Metazoa; phylum Chordata; class Chondrichthyes; order Carcharhiniformes; family Triakidae; genus Mustelus; species Mustelus asterias. Next base: position 55,845,832 of record NC_135822.1, read on the forward strand.
GTGTCTGCGTTTCCTCCGGGTGCTCCGGTTTCCTCCCACAGTCCAAAGATATGCGAGCCAGGTGGATTGGCCGTGCTAAATTGCCCCTTTGCGTCAGGGGGACTAGCTAGGGTGAATGCATGGGATTACGGGGATAAGGCCTGGGTGGGATTGTGGTCAGTGCAGACTCGATGGGCCGAATGGCCTCCTTCTGCACTGTAGGGATTCTATCATTCTATAAGAGGGAGTTGCGAGAAGGTCTGAGCGAGATGTTCAAAATCACGTGGAGGTCTGGCTGTATTACCTCTGCCGACTCTGCAGCCACTTGCCTCAGGATTATCGAGAAGGGGATCCACAATAGGGCCTCACAGCACAGGCGCAGGGGAGATGACAGACTTTGAGTGTGACTGACAGCATCTTGCTGATCACAGCGGTGCTAAAAATGGGAAGGAGTGTGTTGCCACGATTAAAATAATATGAGACTGCGTGAGTGACTTGATTTATTATTGTCACATGTACTGGGATACAGTGAAAAGTATTGTTTGATTTATTATTGTCACATGTACTGGGATACAGTGAAAAGTATTGTTTGATTTATTATTGTCACATGTACTGGGATACAGTGAAAAGTATTGTTTGATTTATTATTGTCACATGTACTGGGATACAGTGAAAAGTATTGTTTGATTTATTATTGTCACATGTACTGGGATACAGTGAAAAGTATTGTTTGATTTATTATTGTCACATGTATTGGGACACAGTGAAAAGTATTGTTTGATTTATTATTGTCACATGTATTGGGATACAGTGAAAAGTATTGTTTCTTGCGTGCTATGCAGACAAAGCATACCGTTCATAGAATACATAGGGGAGAAGGAAAGGAGAGGGTGCAGAATGTAGTGTTACAGTCATAGCTGGGGTGTAGAGAAAGATCAACTTAATATATGGTTAGTCCATTCAAATGTCTGATGGCAAGAGGGACGAAACTGTTCTTGATTGGTTGGTAGGTGACCTCAGATTTTTGTATCATTTTCCCGACAAGAAGGTGGAAGAGAGAATGTCCGGGGTGCGTGGGGTCCTTGATTATGCTGGCTGCTTTTCCAAGGCGGCAGGAAGTGTCGACGGAGTCAATGGATAGGAGGCTGGTTTGCGTGATGGACTGGGCTACGTTCACGACCCTTTGTAGTTTCTTGCCGTCTCGGGCAGTGCAGGAGCCGTACCAAGCTGTGATACATCCAGAAAGGATGCTTTCTATGGTGCATTGTAAAAATTGGTGAGAATCGTAGCTGACATGCCAAATTTCCTTAGTCTTCTGAGAAAGTAAAGGCGTTGGTGGGGCTTTCTTACACTATTTTAAGGCACTATAGTGTATTTCCCAGGATATAATGGCACCTACATTTTCAAAGATACTTCTACACTGTATCTAAGAAGCAGTTTTCCCTTCCTGAGATTGTGCAAGGTGTAATATAAAGGAACTTAACAGTTGGTAAAAATCAGTTGTTTGCTCGTGCGGTATTGGATAGTCAAAACAAGATGTTAATTTATTAACGTAAGTGCTGTCTGTCGCTCCTTTGCAAAGAAGGTCTGGAGTGAGATAGAATCATAGAATCATAGAACTCTACAGTGCAGAAAGAGGCCATTTGGCCCATCGAGTCTGCACCGACCACAAACCACAAGATGCAGTGGTGTTTGTCGCGGTTCGTCCCGAGCAGCTCGGTGACGCAGGACTCTGTGCTCTACGGGCTGTTTCCGGGGACGCACACCGAGACAAATATCAACTGCTGCTGGAGGGTCATCAACTCGGTGAAGGATGCGCTTTGGTCCACCCGAAACCTGCTGATCTTCCAGTGCAAAGATTTGTCATCGAGCGAGTGTTGCAGACTGGCACATTCCCAAGGTCCAGGACTCCGTGCTGAGGGACGCGCTCAAGCTTGGGGCAGCCGCCGCAAAGGCACAATGAGGAAAGGCCACCGTGTAAAGCGTCTCAACCGAGGCAGACCGAGGGCCTGGTAGCTGCAGAACACCCTCGGCCTGCGTAACTGTGTGCTTATCTGAAAAAAAAATTTGCTACCAAATAAACCTGTTGGACTTCAACCTGGTGTTGTGAAACTTCTTAATCTGAAAAACAACAGCACACAGTAAAATCTAATGTATGTGTATAGTTTTAAGTTTTGAAATGTAATGACTGTAATGTCGTGTAAATAAGCATCGTGTAGAACTGTAAAAATTACTTTTTCTTGCACTGTTTGTAATTATTGGATATGTTGTTTTGCAGTGGTTTATTTGAGAGTTTTTTTAATGAATAAAGTATATTTTTGAAATTAAAAAAAAGTGCTGTCTGTCGCTTCTCGGCCTTTTGGCTAAGATCAAGTGTAGTGTCGACATGCTGTACTTGGTTGAAGTCATTAGATTACATTTTAGCTTCATTTGAAGCAATTTTTAAAAGCGGCATCTCGGCCTTTTGGCTAAGATGCAAATGAGATCAAGCCTTGGAGGAGGTGCAACACCTACTCCAATCAGCTTGGATCATGTAGATCAAGCCCAAGACAGGAGGTGAGAGCCCTGTCTTGGATTGGGAATGTCTCAACTTGTTGAGACTCTGAATTGGACTTGATTTGATTGAATTGGAATAAAAATACAAAACAAAGTGCTGTATGTCATAACACTAAGGACTGCCTCAACTGCCACCACACTCTGCAGCTATAGATGTCTTCTATAAACACTCAACATTCCTTCTGTGGCCACTGTCTGTCAGTGTTGGCATTCCTGTCTCCCCTTGTGGGAGAGTCTAGGACCAGAGGGGCAGAATCTCAGAGTAAAGGGGTCGCCCGTGGAAGACAGAGGTGAGGAGGGATTTCTTCTCTCGGAGGGGAAGGAGTGTGGGGAATTCTTACCCGCAGAGGGCTGTAGAGGCTGGGTCATCAAGGCTGAGATAGACAGATTTTTAATCAGTAAGGGAATCGAGGGGATAAGGCGGGAGAGTGGAGTTGAGGATTATCACCTCAGATCAATCATGATCTCAGTGAATGGCGGAGCAGACTCGATGGGCCGAATGGCCTACTTCTGCTCCTCCGTCTTATGTTCTTCTCCCTCCTGTCTGCTTTTCACACCTTCCTGCATCCCGTGTCTGCGTGGGTTTCCTCCGGGTGCTCCCGTTTCCTCCCACATTCCAAAGATGTGCAGGTTAGGTGGATTGGCCATGCTAAATTGCCCCTTAGTGTCCAAAGATGTGTAGGTTAGGTGGATTGGCCATGCTAAATTGCCCCTTAGTGTCCAAAGATGTGCAGGTTAGGTGGATTAGCCATGCTAAGTTGCCCCTTAGTTTCCAAAGATGTGTAGGTTAGGTGGAGTGGCCATGCTAAATTGCCCTTTAGTGTCCCAAGATGTGCAGGTTAGGTGGATTGGCCATGCGAAGGTGCCCCTTAGTGTCCAAAGATATGTAGGTTAGACAGATTGGCCATGCTAAATTGCCGCTTAGTGTCAGGGGGATTAGCAGGGTAAATATGTGAGGTTACGGGGATAGGGCCTGGGTGGGATTGTGGTCGGTGCAGGCTCGATGGGCCGAATGGCCTCTTTCTGCACTGTAAGGATTCTATGATCAATGAAACCCAAATGCCTGTGCCCTCAGATAAAAACAAAATGATACCGGAAATCTGAAACTCAAACCAGAAAATGCTGGAAATACTCAGCTGGTCTGGCAGCAACTGTGGGGAGAGAAGCAGAGTTAACATCTGGAGTCCGAATGTGACTCCTGAATTGTTGGAGCTCGCGCTCCTTAACACCCAAGAGGAAGAGGGAAAAGTCTTTATGCAGTGAGGGAAGAAATGAAAGTGTGGACCAGGGTGGTTTGATATAAGGGGGGGTTAGTGCTGTCTGGAGAGAGAGAGGTTGTGTGTGCACGGCATTGGGTGTGGACCTCAGGAAGAGGCGAGATCAGCATTCCGAGGAACTTTGTACGTTGGGGAGACGTCAGTATTCCAGGCTGGATTGGGAAACTGGAATCCACACAGAAAATATTGGAACTGGAACCAGTCACTGAAGGAGATCGACAGGGTAGATTCAGAAAGAATGTTCCCGATGGTGGGGGGAGTCCAGAACTAGGGGGTCATGGTTTGAGGATAAGGGGTAAACCTTTTAGGACTGAGGTGAGGAGAAATTTCTTCACCCAGAGGGTGGTGAATGTGTGGAATTCACTCCCACAGAATGAGGTTGAGGCTGAAACGTTGTGTGATTTCAAGAAGAAATTAGATTTCGCTCTTGGGGCTAAAGGGATCGAGGGATATGGGGGGAAGGGGGATCAGGATATTGAATTTGATGATCAGTTATGATTGTGATGAATAGTGGAACAGGCTCGAAGGGCCAAATGGCCTCCTCCTGCTTCTGGCTTCTATGAGATGTGGCTGTGAAAGTCAGCTTTGGTTGGCACCTTGAATTTGATGTTCCCCTGGGCAGGGGTGAGGGAAAGTGGGGGCGGGGGTGGTGGGGGACGGGGGGCGCTGACCATAATGCTTTTCATGGGGCCTTCCCACCAGCCTCCCTTCCGCCCTGCCCACTCTGCAGTTCTACACTGGGACAGGCCCCTGCCTCAATTGAAGGCCTTAAATGGCCAACTACTAACCACTGAAGGGCCGTGACTTGCTCAGCATGGGTTAGGGAGGGGTGGTGGTGTGTCTCCATCAACAGCCTGACATCATGGGGTCTGACACCTGCAGTGGATCTCTCCCTCCCTCCCCCAGGCCTCCCCACTGACACCCTAACCCCCTCCCACCCACTCCTCCCACAGGCCTCACCTATCCTCTCCTTCCAGTTGCTGAAAGTAAGCGCGCAGGTACAGCAGGCAGTAAAGAAGGCAAATGGTATGTTGGCCTTCATAGCGAGAGGATTTGAGTATAGGAATAGGGATGTTTTGCTGCAATTGTATAGGGTGTTGGTGAGGCCACACCTGGAGTATTGTGTGCAGTTTTGGTGTCCTTATCTGAGGAAGGATGTCCTTGCTATAGAGGGAGCGCAGCGAAGGTTTACCAGGCTGATTCCTGGGATGGCAGGTCTGTCATATGAGGAGAGACTAAGTCGGTTAGGATTATATTCACTGGAGTTTAGAAGAGTGAGAGGGGATCTCAGAGAAACTTATAAAATTCTAACAGGGTTAGACAGGGTAGATTCAGAAAGAATGTTCCCGATGGTGGGGGGAGTCCAGAACTAGGGGTCATGCGGGTGGCATGGTGGTACAGTGGTTAGCACTGCTGCCTCACAGCGCCAGGGACCCGGGTTCGATTCCTGGCTTGGGTCACTGTCTGTGTGGAGTCTGCATGTTCTCCCTGTGTCTGCGTGGGTTTCCTCCGGGTGCTCCGGTTTCCTCCCACAGTCTGAAAGACGTGCTGGTTAGGTGCTAAATTCTCCCTCAATGTACCCGAACAGGTGCCGGAGTGTGGCGACTAGGGGATTTTCACAGTAACTTCATTGCAGCGTTAATGTAAGCCTACTCATGACACAATAAATAAACTTAAACTTAAACATAGTTTGAGGCTAAGGGGTAAACCTTTTAGAACTGAGGTGAGGAGAAATTTCTTCACCCAGAGGGTGGTGAATGTGTGGAATTCACTCCCACAGAAAGTAGCTGAGGCCAAAACTTCTGATTTCAAGAAGGAATTAGATACAGCTCTTGGGGGGAAAGGGGATAAAAGGATATGGTGGGATGGAAGGAACAGGTTACTGAATTGGATGAAATTGGCATGTAAAATGTCTGTGGGGCAGCCAGTATGGACAGGATGTGTTTGCCATCAAAGCGACTGGAAACTCCAGCAACTGGAGTATCCTGGCCCAGGATAGAACTGGAAAGCAATGGAAGAAGGTGCAGGCTCACCCCCCTGTAACAATGATGTGGAGATGCTGGTGTTGGATTGGGGTGGGCACAGTAAGTAATCTCACAGTAAGCAGTCTCACAACACCAGGTTAAAGTCCAATAGGTTTATTTGGTAGCACGAGCTTTCGGAGCGCTGCCCCTTCATCAGGTGAGTGCCAACATTGTCTACCTGATACGCTGCAGGAAAGGATGTCCCGAGGCATGGTACATTGGGGAAACCATGCAGACGCTACGACAACGGATGAATGAACACCGCTCGACAATCACCAGGCAAGACTGTTCTCTTCCTGTTGGGGAGCACTTCAGCAGTCACGGGCATTCGGCCTCTGATCTTCGGGTAAGCGTTCTCCAAGGCAGCCTTCACAACACACGATAACGCAGAGTCGCTGAGCAGAGACTGATAGCCAGGTTCCGCACACATGAGGACGGCCTCAACCGGGATATTGGGTTCATGTCACACTATCTGTAACCCACACAACTTGCCTGGACTTGCAAAATCTCACTGGCTGTCCTGTCTGGAGACAATACACATCTCTTTAACCTGTCTTAATGCTCTCTCCACTCACATTGTCTGTACCCTTAAGACTTGATTAGCTGTAAAGAATCGCATTCCAATCATTATTCTGTAAATTGAGTTTGTGTCTCTGTGCCCTGTTTGTGATCAGAACTCCCACCCACCTGATGAAGGAGCAGCGCTCTCCGAAAGCAGGTGGCGTTTGCTACCAAATAAACCTGTTGGACTTTAACCCGGTGTTGTTAGACTTCTTACTGTGTTTACCCCAGTCCAACGCCGGCATCTCCACATCAGGGAACACTTCAGCAGTCACGGGCATTCAGCTTCTGATCTTCGGGTAAGCGTTCTCCAAGGTGGCCTTCAAGACACACAACAGAATCGCCAAGCAGAAACTGATAGCCAAGTTCCGCACCAGATGAGGACGGCCTCAACCGGGATCTTGGGTTCATGTCACGCTATCTGTAACCCCCATGACTTGCCTGGACTTGCAAAATCTCACGAACTGTCCTGTCTGGAGACAATACACATCTCTTTAACCTGTGCTTAACGCTCTCTCCACTCACATTGTCTGTACCTTTAAGACTTGATTACCTGTAGAGACTAGATTACGTGTTAAATCTCGCATCCAGCCATTCTCTTGTAATTGAGTTTGTGTCTATATATGCCCTGGTTGTGAAACAAATCCTGCACTCACCTGATGAAGGGGCAGCGCTCCGAAAGCTTGTGCTACCAAATAAGCCTGTTGGACTTTAACCTGGTGTTGTGAGACTACTTAAAGCATTTACTCAGTTACATGGGTAAGATGGGTATAGAGTGATACGGGCCAAACGCGGGCAATTGGGACTAGCTTAGTGGTATAAACTGGGTGGCATGGACAAGTTGGGCTGAAGGGCCTGTTTCCATGCTGTAAACCTCTATGAGTCTATGTGGCTTTACCAAGCCTACTGCATGGAGCAGCAAAGTAGCAAGTCCTGAGGTCCAGGTGGATTTCCAATGGCTGGGGTCTGATCTTCGCCCCACCTCACCTGATACTGTTTGATCCTGTCACTCTGTGTTAATGGGCTAGCTTTTAATTCTTTCTCAGTCCGTTGATGTACAGATCCATGCAAACCGAAAACAGCCTGAAGAATGCTGAGGACTTTGATGTGACTCTGGGAGAGAGGCCAGGAGAGGGAGCCATTGCAGCAAGCAAGTTTAACATGTGAATGTTGATGTGAATGTTACGGCAATTGAGCCCATGTTGGGGTGTTCAGTGGGGCCTGTGCGTCTACTGATTCACTACAGCCAGACAGTGCACTTCCATGGGGCCAATCGGTGATTTTTCATTTGATTTGATTTATTATTGTCACATGTACTGGGATACAGTGAAAAGTATTGTTTCCCGCACGCTATACAGACAAAGCATACCGTTCATAGAGAAGATGTGGAGATGCCGGCGTTGGACTGGGGTAAACACAGTAAGAAGTCTCACAACACCAGGTTAAAGTCCAACAGGTTTATTTGGTAGCACGAGCTTTCAGAGTGTTGCTCCTTCATTAAGTGAGTGAGCAGTGCTCCGAAAGCTCGTGATTCCAAATAAACCTGTAGGACTTTAACCTGGTGTTGAGAGACTTCTTACTGTACATAGAGAAAGAAAGGAGAGAGTGTAGAATGTAGTGTTACAGTCATAGCTAGGGTGTAGAGAAAGATCAACTTCGTGTGAGGTAGGTCCATTCAAAAGTCTGATGGCAGCAGGAAAGGAGCTGTTCTTGAGTCGGTTGGTACGTGATCTCAGACTTTTGTATCTTTTTCCTGACGGAAGAAGGTGGAAGAGAGAATGTCTGGGGTGCGTGGGGTCCTTGATTGCCTGCTTTTCCCGAGGCAGCGGGAAGTGCAGACGGAGTCAATGGATGGGAGGCTGATTTGAGTGATGGACTGGGCTTCATTCACAACCCTTTGTAGTGTCTTGTGATCTTGGGCAGAGCAGGAGCCCTACCAAGCTGTGATACAACCAGAAAGAATGCTTTCTATGGTGCATCTGTAGAAGCTGGAGGGAGTCTTAACTGACATGCCAAATTTCCTTAGTCTTCTGAGAAGGTAGAGGTGTTGGAGGGCTTTCTTAACTATAGTGTCAGCATGGGGGGACCAGGACAGGTTGTTGGCGATCTGGACACCTAAAAACTTGAAGCTCTCGAGCCTTTCAACTTCATCCCCATTGATGTAGACTGGGACATGTTCTCCACTACACTTCCTGAAGTCAATGACAATCTCCTTCACTTTGTTGGGACTGTTCTCAGGAAGGAGGAGGAGGAGGTCAAGAGGAAATCTGATCAATAGGGAGAAACCAATCCCACTCGTGAAAGGATCAAGAACCAGAGGGCACGGATTCAAGGTGCTTGGCTAAAGAAGCAATGAAGCCACCCACGTAGCAGGGCGACACAGTGGTTAGCACCGCTGCCTCACTGCGCCGGGGACCCAAGTGTGATTTTGGCCTTGGGTGACAGTCTGCATGTTCTCCCCGTGTCCCCGTAGGTTTCTTTCGGGTGCTCCGGTTCCTCCCATTGTCCAAAGATGTGTGGGTTAGGTGGATCGGCCATGCTAAATTGCCCCTTAGGGTGTCCAAAGATGCGTAGGTTAGGGGGATTGGTCATGGTAAATTGTTCCTCAGTGTCCAAAGGTGCATTGGTTAGGGGGATTGGCCATGCTAAATTGTCCCTTAGTGTCCAAAGATAGAATATAGAACATAGAACAGTACAGCACAGAACAGGCCCTTCGGCCCACGATGTTGTGCCGAGCTTTGTCTGAAACCCAGATCAAGCTATTTCCTCCCTATCATCCCGAAGTACTCCATGTGCCTATCCAATAGCTTCTTAAATGTTTCTAAAGTTTCTGACTCCACTATCCCTGCAGGCAGTCCATTCCACACCCCAACCACTCTCTGAGTAAAAAACCTACCTCGGACATCCTTCCTATATCTCCCACCATGAACCCTATAGTTATGCTAGTTACTGCTCCATTCACCCGAGGAAATAGTCTTTGAACGTTCACTCTATCTATCCCCCTCATCATCTTCTAAACCTCTATCAAGTCTCCTCTCAACCTCCTCCGCTCCAAAGAGAAAAGCCCAAGTTCCCTCAACCTTTCCTCATAAGACCTACCCTCCAAACCAGGCAGCATCCTGGTAAATCTCCTTTGCACTCTTTCCAGTGTCTCCACATCCTTCTTGTAGTGAGGTGATCAGAACTGCACACAATATTCCAAATGTGGTCTCACCAAGGTCCTGTACAGTTGCAGCATAACCCCACGGCTCTTAAACTCAAACCCCCTGTTAATGAACGCCAACACACTATAGGCCTTCTTCACGGCTCTATCCACTTGAGTGGCAACCTTCAGAAATCGATGGATATGAACCCCAAGATCTCTCTGTTCCTCCACATTCTTCAGAACCCTACCTTTGACCCTGTAATCCACATTTAAATTTGTCCTACCAAAATGAATCACCTCACATTTGTCAGGGTTAAACTCCATTTGCCCTGTGTGGGTTAGGGGGATCGGCCATGGCAAATTGCCCAATAGTGCCCAAAGATGCGTAGGTTAGGTGGATTGGCCATGCTTAATTACCCCTTAGCGTCCAAAGATGTGCAGGTTAGATGAATTGGCTGTGCTAAATTGCCCCTTAGTGTCAGGTGGTTTAGCAAGGTAAAGACGTGGAGTTTTGGGGAAAGGGCCTGGGTGGGATTGTGCAAGCTCGAAGGGCTGAATGGCCTCCTTCTGTATCAGTAACTGAGTGGTTAGGGCGAGGCCTACGCTGTGTGAGAATGTGGTGGAAGCAGCATCAATCCAGGCTTTCAGAAGGGATTTAGACTGTTAACTGCAAAGGAAGGATGTTGACGGCGCAGACACAATGGGTCAAAGGCCATGCTGTAAGCAGTGACCCGAGGCCGGGAATCGAACCCGGGTTCCTGGCGCTGTGAGGCAGCGGTGCTGACCACTGTGCCACCGTGCCGCCCCGTAAACCCACGGGCTCGTCTGGGATTTGAACCCTGGGACCTCTTGCATGTTCACCGAATGCTAACCCAAAGCGACAATCGTACCCCAGACCACCGAGCCTCGCTTGGCTGGATTGGCTCTGATAGTCTGACGTTGTACGTGACAAGTGGAGAGACTGAATCAAAGGGAAAGGGGGCGAGGGAGGGGGCTTCTGTTGCTTTGGGCCCACCGACAGCAGCCGGTACAGACAGACACTGAGAGAAGCCACCAGGCAGGATGTGTGTGTGTGTGTGTGTGTGGGAAGGGGGGCTGTCTGTCTATACGTAGACTGGCTGTTGTCCAGATGCTGCAAGATAATGAAACCAAGCTTCCTCTTTTGTTTGTCTTTTAACCTCCTTCGTTATCCTGTTCCCTCCTCTGCATTGCAACGAAAAAAAAAATCAACACTTAGCATCCGGGGAAAGTGTGGGGGCTGCATCCTTCTTGCAGCTCACAGGCTAAACCTCTTTCCTTCTGCAGCAGGCTCTGTCTTTCTGCTGAGGGCTTTCGATTTGTTCTGGAGTGCTGTTCCAGGCCCGTCCAAGTGGCTCTGTTTTATCATAGGTGTATACGCTGGTCACCAGAGCAGGAGGGGCGTCACGACTGAGCTCAGCTGATCGCATGTGTCCGCGTGGGTTTCCTCCGGGTGCTCCGGTTTCCTCCCACAGTCCGAAAGATGTGCTGGTTAGCTGGATTGACCATGCTAAATTGCCCCTTAGTGTCCAAAGATGTGCAGGATAGGTCGATTGGCCATGCTAAATTGCCCCTTAGTGTCCAAAGATGTGTAGGTTAGATGGATTGGCCATGCTAAATTGCCCCTTAGTGTCCAAAGATGTGTAGGTTAGATGGATTGGCCATGCTAAATTGCCCCTTAGTGTCCAAAGATTTATAAGTTAGGTGGATTGGCCATGCTAAATTGCACCTTCGTGTCCAAAGATGTGCAGGTTAGGTGAATTAGCCATGCTAAATTTGAACATAGAACATAGAACAGTACAGCACAGAACAGGCCCTTCGGCCCACGATGTTGTGCCGAGCTTTATCTGAAACCAAGATCAAGCTACCCCACTCCCTATCATCCTGGTGTGCTCCTTGTGCCTATCCAATAACCGCTTAAATGTTCCTAAAGTGTCTGACTCCACTATCACTTCAGGCAGTCCATTCCACACCCCAACCACTCTCTGCGTAAAGAACCTACCTCTGATATCCTTCCTGTATCTCCCACCACGAACCCTATAGTTATGCCCCCTTGTAATAGCTCCATCCACCCGAGGAAATAGTCTTTGAACGTTCACTCTATCTATCCCCCTCATCATTTTATAAACCTCTATTAAGTCTCCCCTCAGCCTCCTCCGCTCCAGAGAGAACAGCCCTAGCTCCCTCAACCTTTCCTCATAAGACCTACCCTCCAAACCAGACAGCATCCTGGTAAATCTCCTCTGCACTCTTTCCAGCGCTTCCACATCCTTCTTATAGTGAGGTGACCAGAACTGCACACAATATTCCAAATGTGGTCTCACCAAGGTCCTGTACAGTTGCAGCATAACCCCACGGCTCTTAAACTCAAACCCCCTGTTAATAAAAGCTAACACACTATAGGCCTTCTTCACAGCTCTATCCACTTGAGTGGCAACCTTTAGAGATCTGTGGATATGAACCCCAAGATCTCTCTGTTCCTCCACAGTCTTCAGAACCCTACCTTTGACCCTGTAATCCACATTTAAATTAGTCCTACCAAAATGAATCAGCTCACATTTATCATGGTTAAACTCCATTTGCCATTTTTCAGCCCAGCTTTGCATCCTATCTATGTCTCTTTGCAGCCTACAACAGCCCTCCACCTCATCCACTACTCCACCAATCTTGGTGTCATCTGCAAATTTACTGATTCACCCTTCAGCCCCCTCCTCTAAGCCATTAATAAAAATCACAAAGAGCAGAGGACCAAGCACTGATCCCTGCGGCACTCCGCTAGCAACCTGCCTCCAATCCAAAAATTTTCCATCGACCACCACCCTCTGTCATCGATCAGACAGCCAGTTACCTATCCAATCGGCCAACTTTCCCTCTATCCCACACCTCCTCACTTTCATCATAAGCTGACCATGGGGGACCTTATCAAATGCCTTACTAAAATCCATGTATATGACATCAACTGCCCTACCTTCATCAACACACTTAGTTACCTCCTCAAAAAATTCTATCAAATTTGTGAGGCACGACTTGCCCTTCACAAATCCGTGTTGACTATCCCGGATTAATCCGCATCTTTCTAAATGGTCGTAAATCCCATCTCTAAGGACCTTTTCCATCAATTTACCAACCACCGAAGTAAGACTAACCGGTCTATAATTACCAGGGTCATTTCTATTCCCTTTCTTAAACAGAGGAACAACATTCGCCATTCTCCAGTCCTCTGGCACCATCCCCGTGGACAGCGAGGACCCAAAGATCAAAGCCAAAGGCTCTGCAATCTCATCCCTTGCCTCCCAAAGAATCCTAGGATACATTTCATCAGGCCCAGGGGACTTATCGACCTTCAGTTTATTCAAAACTGCCAGGACATCCTCCCTCCGAACATCTATTTCCTCCAGCCTATTAGCCTGTAACACCTTCTCTTCCTGAAAAACATGGCCCCTCTCCTTGGTGAACACTGAAGAAAAGTATTCATTCATCACCTCGCCTATCTCTACTGACTCCATACACAAGTTCCCACTACAGTCCTTGACCGGCCCTAACCTCACCCTGGTCATTCTTTTATTCCTCACATAAGAGTAAAAGGCCTTGGGGTTTTCCTTGATCCGACCCGCCAAGGACTTCTCATGTCCCCTCCTAGCTCTCCTAAGCCCCTTTTTCAGCTCATTCCTTGCTAACTTGTAACCCTCAATCGAGCCATCTGAACCTTGTTTCCTCGTCCCTACATAAGCTTCCCTCTTCCTTTTCACAAGACATTCCACCTCTTTCGTGAACCATGGTTCCCTCACTCGGCCATTTCCTCCCTGCCTGACAGGGACATACCTATCAAGGACATCCAGTATTTGTTCCTTGAAAAAGTTCCACTTTTCATTAGTTCCTTTCTCTGACAGTTTCTGTTCCCAACTTATGCCCCCTAATTCTTGCCTAATCGCATCATAATTACCTCTCCCCCAATTGTAAACCTTGCCCTGCCGTACGGCCCTATCCCTCTCCATTGCAATGACAAAAGACACCGAATTGTGGTCACTATCTCCAAAGTGCTCTCCCACAACCAAATCTAACACTTGGCCCGGTTCATTTCCCAGTACCAAATCCAATGTGGCCTCACCTCTTGTCGGCCTATCCACATATTGTGTCAGGAAACCCTCCTGCACAATTGCCCCTTAGTGTCCAAAGATTTATAAGTTAGGTGGATTGGCCATGCTAAATTGCCCCTTAGTGTCCAAAGATGTGTAGGTTAGGTGGATTGGCCATGCTAAATTGCCCCTTAGTGTCCAAAGATGTGTAGGTTAGGTGGATTGGCCAAGCTAAATTGCCCCTTAGTGTCCAAAGATGTGCAGGTTAGGTGGATTGGCCATGCTAACATGCCCCTTAGTGTCCCATGATGTGCTGGTTAGCTGGATTGGCCATTCTAAATTGTCCCTTAGTGTCAGGGGACTAGCTATGGTGAATGCATGGGGTTCTGGGGATAGGGCCTGGGTAGGATTGTGGTTGGTGCAGACTCGATGGGCCGAATAGCCTCCTTCTGCACGGTAGGATTCTATGATTGACTCACCTGGCCGAATAAAGGTTAAATCAATGCACGTTCCAACCAATGCCGAGTGTGCTCACACGCTCTTCCATGCGTTGACGGATATGTTATACATGGCACAGAGGAATCGACTGTGCGAGTGCGAACATGCTGAAACAGGATGCAGAGCAGTTGGAAAATCGACGTGCTTCCAACACCCACCATGCCGCTGGCTGGTTTCCAAGAATTAGCTTGCCAGCTCCTGTGCAAATATTCCTCTCCCCTGCAAATTCCAAGCCCTCATTTTCTCTGTCGCAAGCCCTTTCTGCAAAGGCTTGGCATTCTTTTCCTGCACTCCCAAGATCCTGGCCCACACACGCACACACACACACTCTCCTGCCTCCCTGCAAGAGACATCAAGGCTGATCGGACTATCCGACACACTTTATTTTTGCAAGATCTGAAAACCGACAAGTTCCTCACTTCTGTGGGCGTAAGAACTAGGGACAGGAGTAGGCCATTCAGCCCTTCGAGCCTGCTCCGCGGTTCGATGGGATCATGGCTGCTTTTCTACCTGAGGACATTTTCTTGCACCATCCCTTGATATTTTTCACATGCAGAGATCTCCCAATCTCCATCCAAAAAAGACTAACATGAATAAAAATGGATAAACTCCAGGGTATAAGGAGACAACAATATAAGGGCAAGGCTTCGCAAGGGCCAACAAGGGTTGGACTTGAGCCAAACGAAAATTGGCAGAGCAACAAGAAAAGAGGACATGCCCCTCTCTGACAGAGAGGGCCTTCACAGCTCCCTCTGGGGCAGAGAGCGCCAAGGATTGGACACTCTCCGAGTGAAGAAATTCCTCCTCGCCTCAGTCCTAAAGGGCCTACCCCTTATTCTGAGATCGTATGCATTGGTTCTACCTCCCCCCCCGCACCCCACTGAATGCATCCCAGAACCGACTTGAATCCTAAACTTGGAGAGATGAACATTTTAATCTTTTCTGCCATTTTTAGCCTTTTTCAAAAAATATCCTTTCTCAGGATGTGGGCGTCGCTGGCTGGGTCCAACATTTATCGCTCATCCGTAGTTGCCCCTTGAGAAGCTGGTGGGTGAGCCGCCATCTTGAATCCGCTGCATTCCCTGTGGTGTAGGTACACCCACAGTGCTGTTAGGGAGGGAGTTCCAAGATTGAAATTGGACATCAGTCAGTCCGTGTGGTGTAGGTACACCCACACTGCTGTTAGGGAGGGAGTTCCAGGATTGTTATTGGACATCAGTCAGTCCGTGTGGTGTAGGTACACCCACAGTGCTGTTAGGGGGGGAGTTCCAGGATTGTTATTGGACATCAGTCAGCCCGTGTGGTGTAGGTACACCCACACTGCTGTTAGGGAGGGAGTTCCAGGATTGTTATTGGACATCAGTCAGTCCGTGTGGTGTAGGTACATCCATAGTGCTGTTAGAGAGGGAGTTCCAGGATTGTTATTGAACATCAGTCAGTCCGTATGGTGTAGGTACACCCACAGTGCTGTTAGGGAGGGAGTTCCAGGATTGTTATTGGACATCAGTCAGTCCGTGTGGTGTAGGTACACCCACAGTGCTGTTAGGGAGGGAGTTCCAGGATTGTTATTGGACATCAGTCAGTGCATGTGCTGTAGGTACACCCACAGTGCTGTTAGGGAAGGAGTTCCAGGATTGTTATTGGACATCAGTCAGTCCGTGTGGTGTAGGTACACCCACAGTGCTGTTAGGGAGGGAGTTCCAGGATTGTTATTGGACATCAGTCAGTCCGTGTGGTGTAGGTACACCCACAGTGCTGTTAGGGAGGGAGTTCCAGGATTTTGACCCAGCGACAGTGAAGGAACGGCCGATATATTTCCAAGTCAGGATGGTGAGGTTTACAAAGGAGGTTGAATCTCTTGTGAAGAGGAAGAAGGTGACTTATGTTAAGATGAGACGTGAAGGCTCAGTTAGGGCACTTGAGAGTTACAAGTTAGCCAGGAAGGACCTAAAGAAAGAGTTAAGAAGAGCCAGGAGGGGACATGAGAAGTCTTTGGCAGGTAGGATCAAGGAAAACCCTAAAGCTTTCTATCGGTATGTCAGGAGTAAAAGAATGACTAGGGTAAGATAAGGGCCAGTCAAGGACAGGAGTGGGAAGTTGTGCGTGGAGTCTGAAGAGATAGGAGAGGCACTAAATGAATATTTTTCGTTGGTATTCACACTGGAGAGGGACAGTGTTGTTGAGGGGAGTACTGAGATGCAGGCTGTTGGACTGGACGGGATTGATGTTCATAAGGAGGAGGTGTTAGCAATTCTGGAAAGGGTAAAAATAGATAAGTCCCCTGGGCCGGATGGGATTTATCCTAGGATTCTCTGCGAGGCCAGAGAGGAGATTGCAGAGCCTTTGGCTTGGATCTTTGTGTCGTCATTGTCTACAGGAACAGTGCCAGAAGACTGGAGGATAGCAAATGTTGTCCCCTTGTTCAAGAAGGGGAGTAGGGACAACCCTGGTAATTATAGACCGGTGAGCCTTACTTCTGTTGTGGGAAAAGTATTGGAAAGGATTATAAGAGATAGGATTTATAATCACCTAGAAAGGAATAATTTGATTAGGGATAGTCAGCACGGTTTTGTGAAGGGTAGGTCGTGCCTCACAAACCTTATTGAGTTCTTTGAGAAATATTCATTTAGTGCCTCTCCTATCTCTTCAGACTCCACGCACAACTTCCCACTCCTGTCCTTGACTGGCCCTTATCTTACCGAAGAGGTGGATGAGGGTAAAGCGGTTGATGTGGTGTATATGGATTTCAGCAAAGCGTTTGATAAGGTTCCCCATGGTCAGCTTTTGCAGAAAATACGGACACATGGGATTGAGGGTGATTTAGTGGTTTGGATCAGGAATTGGCTAGCTGTAAGAAAACAGAGGGTGGTGGTTGATGGGAAATATTCATCCTGGAGTTCAGTTACTAGTGGTGTACCGCAAGGATCTGTTTTGGGGCCACTACTGTTTGTCATTTTTATTAATGACCTGGATGAGGGCGTAGAAGGATGGGTTAGTAAATTTGCGGATGACACTAAAGTCGGTGGAGTTGTAGACAGTGCGGCGGGAAATGGCAGGTTACAGAGGGACATAGATAAGCTGCAGAGCTGGGCTGAGAGGTGGCAAATGGAGTTTAATGCGGAAAAGTGTGAGATGATTCACTTTGGAAGGAGTAACAGGAATACGGAGTACTGGGCTAATGGTAAGATACTTGGTAGTGTGGATGAACAGAGGGATCTGGGTGTCCATGTGCACAGATACCTGAAAGTTGGCACCCAGGTTGATAGGGTTGTTAAGAAGGCGTACGGTGTGTTAGCTTTTATTGGTAGAGGGATTGAGTTTTGGAGTCAGGAGGTCATGCTGCAACTGTACAAAACTCTGGTGCGGCCGCACTTGGAGTATTGCGTACAGTTCTGGTCGCCACATTATAGGAAAGATGTGGAAGTGTTGGAAAGGGTGCAGAGGAGATTTACCAGGATGTTGCCTGGTATGGTGGGAAAATTGTATGAGGAAAGGCTGAGGGACTTGAGGTTGTTTAGAGAGAAGAAGGTTAAGAGGTGACTTAATAGAGGCATACAAGATGATCAGAGGATTAGATAGGGTGGATAGAGAGAGCCTTTTTCCTCGGATGGTGATGGCTAACATGAGGGGACATAGCTTTAAATTGAGGGGTGAGAGATATAGGACAGATGTTAGAGGTAGGTTCTTTACTCAGAGAGTAGTAAGGGCGTGGAATGCCCCGCCTGCAGCAGTGGTGGACTCGGCAACATTAAGAGCATTCAAATGGTTATTGGACAAACATATGGATGATATTGGAATAGTGTAGATTAGATGGGCTTTAGATTGGTTCCACTGGTCGGCGCAACATCGAGGGCCGAAGGGCCTGTACTGCGCTGTAATGTTCTATGTTCTATGTGAGTGGCTTGGAGGGGAACTTGCAGGTGGTGGTGTTCCTTATGCATTTTCTGCCATTCTCCTTGTAGATGGTCAAGGTTGCGAAATGTCCTGATGAGTGCAAGACAAACAAACTTCGACAGCATGTGCCTTTTCTTTGCAATACTCAAACTCTACACGACCAATCCACTACAAGAGCAGGGGAGCTTTCCCCAGTGTCCTGGACAATAGTTACCCCTCAATCAACGTCACAAAAGCAGATTGTCTGTTCCTTTTCTTACAGTAAGAGTTTTAACAACACCAGGTTAAAGACCAACAGGTTGATTTGGTAGCAAATACCATTAGCTTTCGGAGCGCTGCTCCTTCATCAGATGGAGTGGAAATCGGCTCTCAGACAGGGCACAGAGACACAAAATCAAGTTACAGAATACTGATTAGAATGCGAATCTCTACAGCCAACCAGGTCTTAAAGATACAGACAATGTGAGTGGAGGGAGCATTAAGCACAGGTTAAAGAGATGTGTATTGTCTCC
Source organism: Mustelus asterias (assembly GCF_964213995.1). Taxonomy (NCBI): domain Eukaryota; kingdom Metazoa; phylum Chordata; class Chondrichthyes; order Carcharhiniformes; family Triakidae; genus Mustelus; species Mustelus asterias. The sequence goes on from NC_135822.1 coordinate 55,864,372, forward strand.
AGACAGGACAGCCAGTGAGATTCTGCAAGTCCAGCAGGCAAGCTGTGGGGGTTACTGATAGTTTGACATAAACCCAACATCCCGGTTTAGGTCGTCCTCATGTGTGCGGAATTTGGCTATCAGTTTCTGCTCAGCGACTCTGCGCTGTCGTGTGTTGTGAAGGCCGCCTTGGAGAACGCTTACCCGAAGATCAGAGGCTAAATGCCCGTGACCACTGAAGTGCTCCCCCACAGGAAGAGAACAGTCTTGCCTGGTGATTGTCGAGCGGTGTTCATTCATCCGTTGTCGTAGCATCTGCATGGTCTCCCCAATGTACCATGCCTCGGGACATCCTTTCCTGCAGCATATCAGGTAGACAACGTTGGCCGAGTTGCAAGAGTATGTACCGTGTACCTGGTGGATGCTGTTCTCACGTGAGATGATGGCATCCGTGTCGATGATCCGGCACGTCTTGCAGAGGTTGCTGTGGCAGGGTTGTGTGGTGTCGTGGTCACTGTTCTCCTGAAGGCTGGGTAGTTTGCTGCGGACAATGGTCTGTTTGAGGTTGTGCGGTTGTTTGAAGGCAAGAAGTGGGAGTGTGGGGATGGCCTTGGCAAGATGTTCGTCTTCATCAATGACATGTTGAAGGCTCCGGAGGAGATGCCGTAGTTTCTCCGCTCCGGGGAAGTACTGGACAACGAAGGGTACTCTGTCCACTGTGTCCCGTGTTTGTCTTCTGAGGAGGTCGGTGCGGTTTTTCACTGTGGCACGGCGGAACTGTCGATCGATGAGTCGAGCGCCATATCCTGTTCTTATGAGGGCATCTTTCAGCGTCTGGAGGTGTCTGTTGCGATCCTCCTCATCCGAGCAGATCCTGTGTGTACGGAGGGCTTGTCCGTAGGGGATGGCTTCTTTAACGTGTTTAGGGTGGAAGCTGGAGAAGTGGAGCATCGTGAGGTTATCCGTGGGCTTGCGGTACAGTGAGGTGCTGAGGTGACCGTCCTTAATGGAGATGCGTGTGTCCAAGAATGCAACCGATTCCGGAGAGTACTCCATGGTGAGTCTGATGGTGGGATGGAACTTGTTGATGTCATCATATAGTTGTTTCAGTGATTGCTCACCATGACTCCAAAGGAAGAAAGTGTCATCGATGTATCTAGTGTATAGCATCGGTTGAAGGTCCTGTGCGGTGAAGAAGTTTTGTTCGAACCTGTGCATGAAGATGTTGGCATATTGAGGTGCGAATTTGGTCCCCATGGCTGTTCCGTGTGTCTGGATGAAGAACTGGTTGTTGAAGGTGAAGACATTGTGGTCCAGGATGAAGCGGATGAGTTGTAAAATTGCATCTGGAAACTGGCAGTTGTCGGCGTTGAGTACTGAGGCAGTTGCAGCAATGCCATCATCGTGGGGGATGCTGGTGTAGAGTGCCGAGACATCCATTGTGACGACGAGTGCTCCTGGTTCAACTGCTCCATGTGCGCTGAGTTTCTGTAGGAAGTCTGTAGTGTCGCGACAAAAGCTGGGGGTTCTTTGTACAATGGGTTTCAGGATGCCCTCGACATAGCCGGAGAAGTTCTCACACAGGGTCCCATTGCCTGATACGATGGGACGGCCGGGTGTGTTGGCCTTGTGTATCTTCGGGAGGCAGTAAAGATCTCCAACGCGGGGAGTACGTGGGATGAGAGCAAGGAGGGTGCTCTGAAGGTCCGGATCAAAGGTCTTGATCAGAGTGTTGAGTTGACGAGTGTGTTCTTTGGTCGGATCTGCGGGTAATTGTCTATAGTGTTCCCCGTTGTTCAGTTGTCGGTACACTTCTTTGCAGTAATCCGTTCTGTTCAGTATGACGGTGGCCCCTCCTTTGTCTGCTGGTTTGATGACAATGTTGCGGTTGGTCTTGAGAGCGTGGATGGCGTTGTGTTGTGTTTGGGTGATGTTCGGTGCTGTCTTGTGAGTGCGGCTGATGAATCTGGCATTGACGTACCTCCTGATGGCTTGGGCATACATGTCGAGTCGAGGGCAGCAGCCTTCCGGAGGAGTCCAATTGGACTCTTTCCACTCACATTGTCTGTATCTTTAAGACCTGGTTGGCTGTAGAGATTCGTATTCTAATCAGTATTCTGTAACTTGATTTTGTGTCTCTGTGCCCTGTTTGAGAACAGATTCCCACTCCATCTGACGAAGGAGCAGCGCTCCGAAAACTAATGGCATTTGCTACCAAATAAACCTGTTGGACTTTAACCTGGTGTTGTTACAACTCTTACTGTGTTTACCCCAGTCCAACGCCGGCAACTCCACACCTTTTCTTAGAGTCATAGAATCCCTACAGTGCAGAAGGATGCCATTCGGCCCATCGAGTCTGCACTGACTTTCTGACAGAGTATCTTAGCCAGACCCTATCCCCATAAAACCCCACATATTTAAGTTTATTTATTAGTGTCACAAGTAGGCTTACATTAACACTGCAATGAAGTTACTGTGATAATCCCCTCGTCGCCACACTCCGGCGCCTGTTCGGGTTACACTGAGAGAGAATTTAGCACCTAACCAGCACGTCTTTCAGACTGTGGGAGGAAACCGGAGCACCCGGAGGAAACCCACGCAGACACGGGAAGAATGTGCAAACTCCACACAGACAGTGACCCGTGCTGGGAATCGACTCCGGGTCCCTGGCGCTGTGAGGCAACAGTGCTGACCATTGTATCACCGTAAGATGTGCAGGTTAGGTGGATTGGCCATGTTAAACACATCTTTGTACACTACGGGACAATTTAGCATGGCCAATCCACCTAACCTACACATCTTTGGACACTAAGGGGCAATTTAGCATGGCCAATCCACCTAACCTACACATCTTTGGACACTAAGGGGCAATTTAGCACGGCCAATCCACCTAACCCACACATCTTTGGACACTAAGGGGCAATTTAGCACGGCCAATCCACCTAACCCACACATCTTTGGACACTAAGGGGCAATTTAGCACGGCCAATCCACCTAACCTACACAAACTTGGACACTAAGGGGCAATTTAGAATGGCCAATCCACCTAACCCACACATCTTTGGACACTAAGGGGCAATTTAGCACGGCCAATCCACCTAACCTACACAAACTTGGACACTAAGGGGCAATTTAGAATGGCCAATCCACCTAACCTACACATCTTTGGACACTAAGGGGCAATTTAGCACGGCCAATCCACCTAACCTGCACATCTTTGGACACTAAGGGGCAATTTAGCACGCCAATCCACCTAACCTGCACATCTTTGGACACTAAGGGGCAATTTAGCACGGCCAATCCACCTAACCTGCACATCTTTGGACACTAAGGGGCAATTTAGCATGGCCAATCCACCTAACCTGCACATCTTTAACACATTGTTGTGCGTGGGATCTTGCTGTGTGCACATTGGCTGCCACATTTCCTACATTACAACAGTGACTGTGCTCCATAAGTACATAATCGAAAGTCCTTCAGTGGTGGTGTTAAATTCAAGGGTCGTTTTTAGCGGCCTGATTTCCCTAACTTGCTGCCCACTTCCGCAAAACCAGTTACCCTTCCCAGCCTGACTTGCTGCATCTTTTCAAACAAAGTCAAAAGCCAGAGAAGGGACGAAATCTGTGAGCGTGTAGCTGGCAACCAGAGGCAGTGGGTGGCTGCGCTCAGATGATTTGGAAATAGTCACTGGTGTCCAGTCATCAGTGAGCATGTGAAGGTGACACCAGATCACATAAATAGATGTTAGAAATGTCAGGTTTTTTCCCCCTGCTCTGAAACATGACAGAATCCCCTTGACATAGAAGTTTGCGTGAAGGTTTACAAGGTCCACTGCCCACTAGTGCCACCCTCCCACCTCCCCTGACTAGTGGAACATGTACATGAGGCCCACCCTCATGGAACAGTGCTGTCGGCATATACTCACCCTACGTCCGTCCCAACTGGTCAGGCCTGAATTCCCCTCCTGACACCTACCCCCCACACACACACGCACACAGACACACACAGACAAAATGTCACAGAGACAAGTTAGCCCATGCACAGCCATGGCTAACTCGGGCAGTGGCATAGTGGCACAGTGGTTAGCACTGCTGCCTCACAGCACCAGGGACCCGGGTTCGATTCCCGGCTTGGGGGGTCACTGTCTGTGTGGAGTTTGCACATTCTCCCTCCGTGTCTGCGTGGGTTTCCTCCGGGTGCTCCGGTTTCCTCCCACAATCCAAAGATTGTTAGGTTGATTGGCCGTGATAAATTGACCCTAGTGTCAGGGGGATTAGCAGGGTAAATATGTGGGGTTATGGGAATGGGGCCTGAGTCAGGGTGTAGGCCCGATGGGTCGAATGGCC